>NC_066588.1:10676472-10721472 GCF_905475345.1 Vespula vulgaris
AACGACTTACTTCTTTTCTACTTTTTTCTTCATTCTTCTTTTTTTTAAAGAATTATTACTAAAATATTGTTGAGATTAAAAATTCTGCCTTTCTTTAAAAATTAAAATAAAAAGGATTATTAAAAATTAAAATTAAAAAAATTAAAAGAAATTTCATCGAAAATATTTTAAAATAATTATTTTTATTTACTTTATCGGCATGGTTTGTAAGAAATATATTTCTTGCTCACATTTATTTACACATCGCTGATATACTGATAGAAAAATATTGTTTTATAATTTATCGTGGTAATAGAATGACAATTTGAAAAATGTCATTTTAAGATGGGTATGTGTTATCTTTTTTCTTTGGTTTTCGATTTATATGATCATTTTCAATGAAATTTTATTTAAATTTATTGTGATAATGAAGTCACAATTTGAAATATGAAATTTAAAAATAGTGTGTTATATTAATTTTTGTTTTTTGCATTTCGTTCTATACGATAATTTTTAATGAAATTTGAAATATCGAATTTGTTAATGATATTTGCCACGGCAGTCAACGTGTCAATCAAGAGCGCATCACACTCGATTGGCTAGATACGAGCGTTAATAGAAAATCTCCCGCGAAAGTTCAGATCGCTTTCAGATGATACCAGATACGTTCGTGTTCTACCGTATAGATATACACGGAAAACTTTTGAACTCGTTCAAGAATGTTAAGGATTATATTACGTGTGATGAGAGCGCTTGTCGTTAAAGTAAACAAATATGCATATAATTATTTCAACAATATTAAGGATAAACGAAAGATATTGAAAGTTCCAAGTGATTTCTTTCTTATCCTTTGTTTTCATAATTCTTTATAAATACAACATCGTTTTTTATCTTTTTCTTTTTTTTCTGTTTCTTCTTGTTCTTCGATTAATTGTGCACGTTGCATTCGTTTGTCATCGATATTCATTAAAATCGATGACCGTGTCTCATTTCCATGCAAATAGAATTTATATATTTTAACGATTCCGATCGAAAATTAACGGGCAACCATCGTGAGTGTTCGTTAATTATTGTCAGTATATATATATATATATATATATATATATATATATACCTATATATATACTTAGATATTATTTTTGATAGTTCGCTTTGCGAATCCGTATAGTGAAAAATGCAGTAACTAGACCAGTTACGTTTGAAAAATTGACATGGGAGATTGAAATTAACGCTCGTGAAAGAAAAATTGCGCACTTGATAAAATCGAATACCGCCGAAACGATGCAACAACCGTCGTATTCCCACTGATCGTTCGCGTTAAATTCTCTCTCTCTCTCTCTCTCTTTTTTGTTTCTCTCCCTTTTTCTTTCTCTCTTTCTTTTATCTTCTGTGATATTAAAACTACCAAATGAATAAACAACGAATTGTTTCAACGACAAAAAGATACATCTATTGGACGATATAATTTAAAATCATGGATTTGAGTTTATTATTTGATTAGAAAATAAAAGCCTTTCATTGAAAACGAACGTACTAATGAGTACAATTGGATAAATCTTTGTCAATTAATACTATTCGTTAATTTATTGAGATCGAGCAATATCGAACGGATTTGCTACCACTATGAGATAATAGGAAATTAATTAAATATCAATCGGTGTTATCGATGGTGGTTTGAACATTGAATCGGTTTCGTCGAGTTACTTATTGAAATTATTGACGTTAATAATAACTTTTGTTGATTTTTTTGCGTACGTTTTATTTCTTATATAAATTTTTCTTCGACGATTGATATATCGCATACATATACATAACTATATATATACATATATAAAATATATAAATTGTATATATGTATGTATATATATATATATATATATATATATATATATATATATATATATACACATAAAATTTTAATAAGCAGCAGATGAAATCGAAATTAAAAACAACTGTTTTCAAAGCATCTGCACTTGCTACGTAAGAGTTGTTCATCAAATAGCATCGATAGCAATCGTACAATTGATATTAAATAATTAATCAAGATATGTACGTCATTGACCTTCCATAGTTCCTTCCATAGTTCTATGCGATACTTCATAATACGTAACGCGAGTATTACGATTAGCTCGGTGACATGGGAACGTAGACAGGTGGGAAACTTAAAAATAAGTCTACCAGATTTGATAGAAGTAATGAAAAGAAAAAGAACACATGATTAAACATTTTTAACGCTTTCTATATTGTTTTTTATGAAGAATAAGTTATGTATTTCCATATGTGGATATAACTTGTAAAAATAATTGATGGATACGTGGCTAAAATTTGGGTAAAACTATAAATGTTCGAATTGAATAGACGAAAATAATTGTAGTCAATTTTTTTCTTGATTTCGTCAGATTTGGATTAGAAATTGAAATAAAGGAAATGAAAAAACAGAGAAAAGATACTGTTTTCGAAATTGTATTACAATATATTTTTATTAATATAGAATATTAATTTATTCATTTTTTTCTGTAAATATGTATCTTCATTATATAGCGAATTTTAAGACTTTCTTTTAGTTCCGTTGATATTGTCGAAAAATTTTCTTTTCGACTTTCCGTCAAATATTGTATCGTGAACAAATTGATTCATCACGGAGAGTTTAGGAGAACAAAAATTTTTAAATAAATAATATTTTCAAATAATTTTATTTAAAATAAATTTATTTCAAATAATTTTCTTTCAAATAAATATATCTCAAATAATTAAACAATTGTCACTCCAATCTCTAATCGATTTGATCGAGCTCAAAAAATTTTTATTTTTACGAATTTTATTGCAGGACCTTTTCTTTTTAATTTTTTTTCTTTTTTTTTTTTATTCGGAAGAAACGTTTACGAAATTATTGAATTCTCGTCAGATGGAATGAAGTTTCATGTTCCGTTTAATGCCTAAGCTCATCATCCATGGAACGAACGCGTTAAAGTTTTCTTTGAAAGGAGCCGACTAAATATCACTATTTCCTTCTTCCTTCGCTCCGTTTCCGTTTCCGGTTTTCTTTTTCTTCGCTCGTTTCGTCAGTTGGAAATTCCGATTAAAGGAAAAACGTTGAAAGCATCGACATCGTCTCATTCTTTGTTCGTCTCTTTTTCTTTCTTTCCTTTTCTTTTCTTCATGACTTTTTCTCTTACTCTTTCTCCCTCTCTCTCTTTCTTTTCTCTTTTTCATTCTTTTTCTTTTTTACATTTCTTGGAAAAGATTCGTACATCTTCGAGGTACTTTCGAGAAACATCCGTTGAACTGACTTTCTTCTTTCGATCAGCCTACGTTCTTTTCCTACTTATTTACTATTTCCTTCCTTTCTTCTTTCTTTCTTTATTTTTCTTTATATCTATAATAGGAACGAAAAAAAAGATATGTGCGTGTAGTCGTTGAGATTTATTAAGAAAAGATACGTGACTTCACGTATAATTTCGTGTCATTTATCAATGAAAAGAAAAAAAATAACATCCCAATTGAATTATATATTTATTTATTCATTCATTTATTCATTCATTATCTTTCATGTTTTTTTGTCCCAATCTTTCACTGGCTCTCATCTTTTTTTTTCTTACTCCCATATTCTCGTAGGATATATCGAAGTGATGGATCAGCGTGAAAAATTAATCGGCCTAGGGGAAAATTACTCTCGATTAGATTATATTCGTTCGGTCGTGTATAAATATATGTACATACATACAGATATACATGAATGTCTCTGTGTGTGTGTGTGTGTGAGTATAGACGTTACATAGATAAAGGTAAAACGTATAATCGTTTATCCGATAATTGCGTTTACTTTTATATACATATTCAGTTGTTTGACATTACGAAAAAAGAATAATGTACATTAATTTGCTTTTTTTTAGTTTTTTTTCCTTTTTTTTCTTTTTTGATAATACTAGGATAAAATTGACGAGTAATTTTTAATAAAATTATGATGAAGATGAAATTATGATGAAGAATATGCGTTTACTATGCGGTTAGTAGCGTATCGCTATATTTCTCTCTCTCTCTCTCTCTCTCTCTCTCTCTCTCTCTCTCTTTCTCTCTCTTTCTCATCCTTCTCTATCTCGATATTAGAATTTTGCAAATGACATCTAGGCCTTCGTCAAATATTTGAATAATCTCAACCCGATGAATGATTTATCTATTTACTGTTGAATAGAATAGTAGAAAAGTACACAAAGAAAAACGAGATACTTTCGACGAGTTTTTCAATTAAACCACATGCCGTAGTACCTATGAAAGAAAATGTCGTTCATGCCGTCGAAGTGGTAGACAAGAAATTAACGCTATATCGTTATCGAGTCTTTGATTCTAACGAGATCGATAGCAATTTATCCGATGCAGTTTAGGGACGAAGATCTTCCATTTCCTTTTTCTCTTTCTCTCTTTATTGTATTTTATCTTTTATTTCAATTAAAAAAAAAAAATAGAAAAAAATTAATACTTCTATGGAAAATTAGAAAAGAGCTATTATTAGGAATTAGAAGAAACAAGTAATAATAATGTTCTTAACTCTCTATAACGCTATATGTAACTTTGAAATAACACGTTCATATATATATATATATATATATATATATATATAATCATGTAATTTTATAATTCTAATGTCACGCTTTTACTAATAAAATTAATTGTTCTTTTCTATCAAAAGGTTTTCTTAAGTACAAATTTTTCAGACTATAATATATAAGTTATATTATGAGTTTGATGTGATGTAATTTATTTTATGTATTTTTGTATTTTTTAGATAAAAAAGAAAAGATGAAATAATAGTGCATATTAATTTATATTGTTTATTAATTTGTATTATTTAATCATGTTAAACTATATCACAAAGTACAATAACATTTCAAAAGCTTATTTTTACCTATTGACGATATTTTGAGGACGTGATAGAATGCGAAAGAGCTACTTTTTACGAGTGTCATACTCGATTCAAGCTGCAACGATACTTACGCATAGAATCGATTTACTTTCGCTTATATCTATATACGTATGTACAAACGACATATATACATACATAAATCCATACACACACACACACACACATACATACATGCATACATGCATACATCGATCTCATTTCTTGTTATACGAGCAACTACCACGATCGATTTTCTATGGGCCTGGGACGGAAGTCCATTACGATGAGGTCTTCGATTGAAGCTGGTTCGCTTCAATTATCTCCTACACGTTAAAGCCACTATCTCGAAGAAGGAATCTCTCCGGTAGGAATCTTTGTTGGATTATTTGTTGCATTTGTCATTCGAAATGATAGAGAGAGAAAGAGAAAGATCGTTCGTTAATATCGGATACCTACCACAAAACGACGGGTTTCCTTCGATCGTTTTGTACAACGATACGATTACTTGTTCGTACAATGTACAATAGGTGATATACAAGAACGAAAAAGACAGACAAAGAGAGAAAGAGAGAGGAAGAGAAAAAGGGATATACACATACAGGGATATATACGTATAGAAAGACGAAAAGGTAAGTATGGAGGATGTAGTTACTTAGGAGAAAATGATAGGTAGTGTTTCAAGAGAAATGAAAGCGTAAATAAAGAGAAAGAACGTGTTCCAAGTAGTCGAGACCAACAGATGACCAGGCTTACCAGAGTAGTAGACTCAGAAAAACCAGAATGTTAGGAGCTTAAAAGGAGAAAGTTAGAAAAGTGAGCGTCTATACGATATGAGTTTTATGTATATATGTCATGTGTGTATGTACGTACGTATGTATGTGTGTGTGTGTGTGTACGTATGTATGTATGTTGTATATATGTATGGATGTATGTATGTTGTATGTATGTTGTATGTATGTTGTATGTATGCATGTATGTATGTATGTTGTATGTATGTTGTATGTATGTTGTATGTATGTATGCATGTATGTATGTATGTTGCATGTATGTGTATGTATATTGTATGTATGTGTATGTATGTATGTTGTATGTATGTTGTATCTATGTGTATGTATGTGTATGTATGTATATATGTATGTATCGACGTGTATTCTATAAAGAAATTTTTGAACACGTATATAGTGTGACTTTTCATACAAAATTTTATGAATTTGTTTCTCGTATAATGAAACTTTTTTGTCAATGTCAATAGTTTTTGCTTTTTTTTTTCTTTTTACATATTAGCGAATTAAGTAAAATAGATTGTTTGAATTAATTAAACTAGAAAAGGGACAGATAAAAGGCGCAATTAATAGAAGGAAAATATTTGAATATTATTCCTAAAAGCCAATAAAAAAAAACTTATCAAGTAGATCGATTGGATTAGTTAAAAACAAAAAAGAGGTAGATAAAAGATATAATTGATAGAAAAAAAGGAAAAAAAGAGAAAAGAAAAATATTTGAATGTTTTTTTTTCTAAAAATCTGATTAAAAATAAAATTGGTTTGAAATTTGATGTAAAAAGAGACACGATATGGTTAGGTTTTTACGTTGGTTATCCGCCATATAGATAGATAAATGAAATCTGTAAGATATTTGAGAGAAAAACGATACAGAATTAGGATATTTAATCGATCGATCGAATGATCGAACGATCAGTGGGACGGTCGGTATACGATAGCGCGTATAACGTGCACAAAAGCTTGGCAATGTCCTGGAATTATCCAGGTGACACGTACAACAACGAGAGTCTTCCACGAAGCAAGGACCAATGCTCTAGGCTTGCGGATAAGAGATGCAGTAGTAGCAGTTCAGCGGTTTATGCTGCCCTTCAAGGTAGCGAGGATGAGCTTGCTGAGATCGAACATTGTCTTGAGTCGGAAGACGCGGCCTTGAAAACGGCAGGAAGCGAGACAGAGGACACCGAGGACAACGGTGCACCGATGGAAGAGCCACCCCCCTCGCCTACACGAAGATTTACATTTTTACGTCGTTTCCGTTCTCCACGTTTTGGCGAGGCGCATCACAAACGAGTGCCCACGCCTATGAAGAGGAAACACAGAAGAAAGAAAAGCAAAGACGACATAATCGAAAACGAGGTGAACGGTGCCGAGGAAGAACCACCTAGCCCTGATCAAACTGGTGTACCTGATCCTTACTATCCCATTTATTTACCTATCGATCAGGCCTTCAAAGCAAAATACGTGTTCCATCATAAGAAGGGGAAGACTTTTCAAGAGAGACTTTATGTTTTTCTTGAACATCCCGGTGGGTGGCTCTGCTTCGTCTATCATTTCACTGTGTAAGTACAGAAAACGATTCTTGTCATTCAGGAGATATACTTCCTTTTTTTCTTTTTTTCTTCTCTTTCCATTTTTATCCCCAAATATTTTAAACCGATCGCGTTACAACGTTAACCGCATAAAAAGCGAACGTGTCCTTTATGAAGTTGATTAAATTTTCGAAATGATTAAAAAAATAAATAAATAAAAAGAAATTAATGTACCGTACAAATCGTTCGTAAAGAATTTCTTCAAGAATTGGCTATCGATCGTAGAAAAGATGTGCGATAAGTAGATATACTTTTTAGAAAAAATTAATAATGAAAATCTTGTAGATATCGTCGATCTGTATGTACAAGAGACATATATAAAATAAATGATATGAATTATTATAATATGATTTGACGCAGAAAACTTAGCCCGAAAGAGTGTACTACATTGTTTATATGGAAGTTCTTTAAACAAATTTTTGACACATTTACAATGTAACGGATTAATTTTCGATCCATTCATTATTTCAAGACACTTTAGACGTTAACGAAAAAGGATTGCCCGCTTTCAAAGTACAAGTGATCATAAAGTATTATTTATGACCTACCCTCTACATAATAAATTTGAGAGGAGAAAAAACTTGGTGAAAATTCAGACGAAGGAAAATTGGTCGTTTGATATTTGATCGATTATGCCTTATGTTTTTCGAGCATCGGAGTAAACCTCTTTTTTTTTTTCTTCTTTCTTTATGTATATACCTACGTATCATGCATACCCTTAAAAAAAGTAAAAACTATTTTCTAGATATCGGCGACATTTCACTCGGAAAATTGGATCGGAAATAAATGGTTGTGTTGTCTATCGTATTCGGAATTTTATTACTCGCGATTTCCTGTCCATTTCGATAAGGTACGATAAGGTAAAAGCTTCGCGCCGAGATCTTCTGGAATATCCTTCGGGATTTTGGTAAAGGATAGAAAATCTTCAATTGAGCTTTGCGAAATCGATACGACGACGACGATGGCGCCGACGACGGTGACGAGAAAGAAAAACCGTTTGTTTTTTCTTATCTCTTTTGCTTCTTTCTTTCTTTTTTTCTTTTTTCTTTTTTTTTTTTAAACGTTTTACTTGTGAAAAAAATGGTCGCTTTTAAAGGCGTACTCTCACTTTCTTTCTTGTTCGTATATCCTTTTTATTTTTTCTTTCGTTATATATGTCGGATCAGAATTAGCTTACGGTGAGTAAGCTTCGAAAGCTTTGAATCAAACGGGAATACATATCTACATACATACGTTCCGTCGTTTACTGTTGAACGCTCGGCTGACTCTTCGGAATCGACCAAGCACGTAATCCGTCCTCGTGAATCCGAAACAGAGAAGCCAAGTGTGACTTTTGAAAATTCAACGAAATTCATTCGTACGTAATAACGTACAGTTATGAACATACACTTATGAACATATTCGAATATATAATATTTTCGAACTGAATAATAGTTTTCATTAAGTCAACCAGTTGTGTATTTATCTTATTGTATTTTTTTACGAGTATAACGAAATAAATATTCTAGATACTTTATTATAAATTATTAGGTATCATTCTAGTAAATCATAATATAAGATATATACGTACAGAATGTAATTTTTTTTCTGCATAACGATTTCGATATATCCTACGAGTAAAAATATAGGAAAAATATCGTGTAAAGATATAGAGGCAGATAAAATGCTCGTTAAGAAATTCATAACAAATATATGAAATAACAATCGATTGATTTTCGTTGGATATAGTACATATAAGAAGAGATTGTCTGTATTTGTTTAATGTATACGAGCTTTGTTTATTATTTAAGATCGTTCCAAAGAGTAAAATGTTTCGTATTAACATCAATAATTAATAAGTCGTACGATCTCATGTCGATATGTCGCGAATATTCTCAGATCGTGAGTATGTCGCATGTGAATATCATATATCATATCATATCAAATCATATCGTATCATTTCATTTCATTTCATTTCATTTCATTTCATTTCATTTCACTTCACGATTTTAATAACGGTTAAATCTTCCAGCTGCTGTATTGGAATATCAAGAAAGATTTCCTCGCATGATAGTTCTTCATCGCGTCTGTGTTTGCGTACGAATTTGTACACAGTTGTACGTGCGAAATCGACATATTTCACAATTTAAGAGTACGTTAGTAATACGTACACGTTCTTTAATAAAAATCTCATAACGTAAGATTTAAGATTCTTTGATAATAATCTTAGAGAAAATATAAGAGAACCTATCTGTATCTGTATTACTAAGAAAACAGAAATGGCCGGATAAGAGAATCTTTGGCTAATAGGAGACAAATTTGTATTTATTCAAATAGAAATCAACATAGTTGACATTTCGTTCCGATATTCAAGGATCTCATATCTTTTTTTGGTTACGAAATCACATAAGTTTTTTTTAACATAAATAACTTTTTATATCAGACTTTATATTCCTTTTCTCAAACCATCGAAGTTATCTTTCGATCGTCTACGCTTTTATTTTTTTTTGGATTTGTTAAGCTTTTCCTACTGTAACTAATAATCTGCGAAATCTACATGTTGCATATGATTTTCAATATCATATTTTTGTCTTTTAATGTCTATAATTGAAAACCTGCTGATATCATATATTCTCCTTAATTTTATTAAACTTTCATCATTTTCGAGCACTTTAATTATTTTATATTTGATTTCAATAGTTGGAACTGGTTTTGATTTAATTGTTATTGGCGGTTGGAAATCATAATAAAAACTAACTAACAAAAGATTGTAGTTATGATACAGAATTCGTTTCGGTTGAATACAGGAAAGTATATATAATATTGTGTGTAAATATTGCTATGAAACGGTTGTTCAAATAATAAAACTTTTGGATAATAGAATGTTCGGATGTTAAAGGGTATTCGGTTAATGGAAGGCTTCGAAAAAAGATATACATGATAGACAAAAATTTGATTCGTGAATTGAATTGTTCCGAAGAATTTGTGAGTACGATCATCTAAACGACAAACAAAAGGATCATCCATTTTGAAATGGAACTGACATAGGTAAATGTCGTCAATCTATTCTTATAATATTTCGAATGAAAATAAATCCCTTTGTTACTTCGTGTTATTGTTAGAACTTTTTAACGAAGCTGGAATCTATGTTCATACGACATTATTATTATTATTACTTTTGTTTTATTTTTACTCACATGAATATGGTGGCATCGTTATGCGAAAAAAAATAGTTATACACCATTGTGTACAGGATATTCCATTTAAAGTTTTCCTAGACAATTATTTCCCCAAAATTAGCTATATAGCTCGTTTCAAAAAATATTGAAAAGAAAAATATGAAGAATTTTACGAATTAAAAAAATTCGAAGCGGTGAGAAATAGAAAATAAATGTTCTACACGTTTTATCATTGTATCAGATTGCCTGATTATAATATTGTTGTCATTTTCATAAGTTTTATCTAATAAAATATTTGAAAAAAAAAAACTTACTTATATAACATTGTCTACAGCAGATACAACTTATTTAATTTTCAAGATGTTTCTTATGAAACATTTCTTTTCTTATTTAGTATATTTTCATACAAATCGATTAGATTTCTATATATAAAAATAAAATAAGAATTTGATTTCAATATTTATTCAAATTTTAAATTCTTTTATGATTATTATCTATGAGTTCAATTATCGGATTAATTAAACTGAAAAATGATTTTTTGAAAAAGGACATACGAACAATTGGTGTCGTTATACGCAAACTTTTGCGTGCTAATACGTCGTTTCAAGAAAGCTTTTAAAACGTTTTAACGCTTTCCATGATACCTTATAAAAAGTTCCATTCACCTGGTACGGTAAAGCTCGGATCTCGTTTATATAACCTTTCATGTAAACTGAAAATATCGTATAGGAAATATCGTAGCGAATATTCGATATACTTACTATACATTTACAATATCTACATATATATATATATATGTGTGTGTGTATGTATATATGTATGTATGTATATATGTATGATGTATGCATGTATGTGTGTGTGTATAATATCTCTGCAGATATTATAGGTATAACCATAATCGCATTGCTATCACAAGTGGTTTTCGTGAATGCAACGATCGCGAGTACACTTAACGCAAAATGCGGTTAAGCCGGATGTCGGTTAATATCATGCCGTAAAAATCTTAAAATAACTTCGCCCTTCGTTATTTCTTTTCGATCAATTCGTTAAATTGGTCATTACTCGTGTATAAAATCTGAAGAAAAATCTCATTCTAAAATATAAATATGCAATATTTGAAATAAATAAATACATCAAAAAACAGGAGGCGCATATATAATAAATTAATGAAAAATTAAATTATACAATCAATTCGTTAATTAAAACATACAATAAATTATTAATAGATATTGTAATACAAATAATTGAAATTTATTACTCGCGTTATTGTCAACAATTAGTTTTTAACATTTACGATCTCACATATTCTATCATTAGTTGAATTTATTTTTCGATTATATAGTATGATGATATCGATTTGACGAAGAGTATAAAACGTGAAAGAAAAGAAAAACATTTCGATGAAAGAGATCGTATCATTTCGAATTTTCGATCTCCTTTCATAATTAACGATGGCTCGCGTGAGTTATCACTTTATCAGGTAGCATAAATCGTTGGAAAATAATGATTACAGTTAACGACGAGTATTTTCTATTTATTTATTTATCTCTCTCTCTTTTTCCTTTTCTGTTTTTTTTTCTTTTTTTCCCTCAAAATCGATAATACTTTTAGATTGTAAAGTCGATTGACACGATCCTGTTAATCCTTTGGTTTTCATTGAAACTGTTAGAAATTGTTAAAAAAAAAAATAAAAGTAGAAGAAATAAAAAAAAATAAAAGAAAGCATTGAAAGAAACATCTTTTATCTTTGATCGAGCGAGAGCAAGAGCGAGAAAGAGAGAGAGAGAGAGAGAGAGAGAGAGAGAGAGAGAGAAATAAACGATTAAATTTAATCGATTGCTCATATTATTTGATAGTGATATTAATACCGATCGTGGTAACTGCAAATATCAAATAAACCAAAAGAGAAAACAACTTAAAACGATATGCGCATCCATTGGTTCGTGAGGTAGTATCATCCATGGGACATTTTCTTTCATGCATTATTCAAGACGATGTACTTCGTTTTGTCTCCACCTCTTCTTCTTTCTACTTCAACCATACATTCTCTCTCTCAGCAAGTGATACGAATTTTGAAATAATTCTCTTCTCAAACTTTCGACGTTAAAGATAACGCGTGTGTTCATTAATCGAGCCGAACGAAATACGAATGTTACCGAGATTTTTTCTTTTTTATTTCTGTTCATTTCTTGTTTTTCTTTTTTTTTATATTTTTATTTCTTCTTTATTTTGTCTTTTTTTCCTTTTTCGATGTGCCTCTGACGCATCGTAAATCGCAAATCGTTCCTAAAATACTTTCCTCCACCTCCTTCTTCAACTCCTTCTCCTCTCGTTTAGAAGATGAAAAATTTCATTTCATTTTTACTTTTTTCATGGGTCGTAAAAAAGTATACAACCGTGCAATCGAAAAACTCATAGATATATGCATTCACTCACTCCTACCACTAAATTACATTTATTTTTGTAGTATAATATGCATAACCGTGAGCCGAAATCGGTAGCGATAATAAAGTTCGATATCGTATTTTCGTCAGAGGAGCAAAACGTATAGGGTACGGTAGGAAATTGCAACGGAAGTGTCTTTCATTTTACTCTCGGCCCTACCGTCGCCATATCGCGAACGCGCCATTCATTTCCGGAAACGTGTATCTATTTTTCCCTCGGACCGAGACTAGTTTCTAGCTTGTAGATTCTTTTTTCCTTTTCTCCTTATTCTTCTTCTTTTTTTTTTCCTTTTCTCATTGAATACGAGGAACGTAGCAGCACGTACGAAACGTTATTCTTTTTTTTTTTTTTAATTATTTTTTCATCCTTCATTTCATCCTATTCAATAAATTATTAAAATATTTTTAATTCATTGTTATCAATTAAATCTAATATATGATTTTATTTTTTAATTTTAGGAAATAATATTATACCGTTTAATTAATTTAAATAATAATGCAAAGCAATGAAAAAGAAAAATTTATCCATCATGATTTTATCTACAAAAGTTTAATGAAAAAATAAATTCTCAGATACATTAATATCTCCAATATTTTTTATCAATCGGTCGATCGTCCAATCGATTTGAAATTTATTCTATTTCATTCATACAAGTAATCATATCGTCCTTTCAAAATAACAAAAATCTTTTATTCATATCAATAATTAACGTTAAAAGATATTTCAGATGATAGAAATTTCCCCTTTGACTCATTTCGTATAGTTGGAAACATATAATAGGTTACACCAGGAAACACGTACACGTTCAGATTGATCTATCAATAACGGTAGCTCGGGATCTATTCGACTGTCATTCGGATATCGCGGGTGGTTTATCTCGTCTGGCGAAGTTGATTATTTGCTTGGCATTTAGCGTAGTACGAAGTGAGTTCACATCGCCACCCTCTTCTCCTCTTCCTGCCTATTGCCACCCAACACCCATCACCCATCACCTCCTCACTCCCAGCCCTTCCTATCCTCCGAAGAGTATAGCAATAGCGATTGAGCTCGAGTGGCTACTTCAGCACGTTGCTCTCTTCGATCTCCTTGAATTAATTACCCTTAATAGTATTAGTTGCTCGGATTTCTACCATTTCCAGATACTATATGAAAAGGATTTAAGTTTGTTCCTGATATTTGATATTAGCGTATATCAGAGATATAACGTATTTAACTCACACACGCACGAACATACATAAGTTCACATACAAACATGCACGCGTACACATTTTTCTTTATTATATTTTTTTTTGTTTTTTCAGAAAACTTTGTAAAAGTAAACTCTTTTTCACGATTTTTTTTCAGTTTCTTGTTATCTCTCACGTTTTCCAAAAATAATTCCACTCGGTATTGAATGTAAAAGAATGTACGTGCATAAATATATATGTAGTAAACAACTGAAGATAAACGCGAATATGTGTTCATATATTTGTATGGTGTTGATATTTAAAACATGTTGTGCGGCATGCGAATTTCATGTAAATAAAAAAAAACAACAAAAGAAGCAAAAAAAAAATAAAAAGGAAAAAAGAGAGAAAAAATAAAGACACGCCACCACTAATAAGAACAATTCTAATGTGTGCTTTGCCCTACTTTTTCGAGCGCAGACTGTTATTAGATCCGATCTATATATGTATGTATGCAAGACCGGTCGCGTGTCACCTGTTATTTTTAGATTTAAACCATTGGCCGCCTTCATAATTGGAACTTTTACTCGTTAACTTTGAAACCGTCGATCGTATACTGTCGTGTCTTCGAATCGACAAATTTTTATCTTTCGTAGATAAACCATAACGCGAACACACCAATATATTTTCCAATATTACGATCAATATCGATATATTTTCAAAGTGATTGTTGATAGGGCCAAAAGAAAAAAGAAGAGAAGAAAGAAAGAAAGAATATAATATCGTGCTTCGAAACGTTGTTCTTTTCAAATTGATACAATCGTTCGTTTGAATGATATACGCTTGAAAAAAATAAAAAAGAAAATAAACTTTCGTATACACGCAGAAAGTACGTGAATGGGTCACGTGTGAAAACTGATCTACCTCTACTATGGGTCACGTGATACGTAGTATTTTTTCTGCGCATTCCTAGGTCGTCGCTTTGTGGTCAGTTCTGGAAACTTTTGTGGGTGAAGGAATTAAATACTTTGTATGTGTGTGTGCGTGTGTACATGTACACGACGAGTCAATCTTCTTCTCTCAACTAAACAAGTTTTCTTTTCGATGTATTTTTTAACATCGTACTTTGTCTAGGCTTTTAATGGATAACTTTTTTTTGGATTTGAAACAAGTTGTGTTCAAAAAAATAGAACAAATTATAAAAATAGAAGCAAACGAAAGAAATAGTAAGCAGATAAAATAAATAAAAGTATATATAAGTAGTGTATTAAAAAAAGGCATATATATATATATATATATATATATATATATTCATATATAAATAGTAGCTATATAAAAATATAAGTATAAAAATAACATAGTTAAAAAAAAGAACGAGTGTTGATGAATTATCTTTTTTCCCTTTCTTTCAATTGCCTCTATATAGGGTAAACGACCTAGTTATTGAACGCTTAAGACCATAGTTCAAGAAAAATGTCATGTGACTATGTTCGACGTTTTTTAACTTTGCCTAAGGGAACTATTATATTATCAAGGAAGATTAAAAGAATCTAACAACGTAATATGGATTAAAAAAGAAATTAATTTTTAATTTCATAAAATTATAAAGGTAAACAATGAAAAGTTTATTAAATGAAAAATAAATTTAATTATTCTTCTGCATTTTGACAGTTACTATATAATGAAAATAAACAGAAAATAAAAAAAATTATATATAATATAATATATATATATATATATATATATATATATATATATATATTGTATGGATATAAATATATAATAATCAATAAAATTATATATATATTGTATATCAATATAATTAATTATTATGAAATGAAAATAACAAAATGGCTCAATTAACCTTTCACCTTAATTATAATACGCCAGGAATGTATTTTGACAATTGGTATAGAATTATAAATATGGTAAAAAATATTTCTTTCATAATATTTAATAATGAATTCTTATGTTATAGATGTTAAATTTAACATCATTAATTAATATTAAGTAACTTATTACTTATTGTTGTAATAATATGTCGATTATAGTAAAATAAAATATAATATTTTAATGAAAGATAATTAATGTTTATAATACGTTAACTTTTTTTTTTTTAATGAAGAATATCTCTAAAAACTTAAACGAATCCAGAAGTTGATTATTACATAGATAAGAGTGATAATCTGTTGATTATCTTTTAACTACCTGAAAGTTTGTTATATTTTATTTGTGAAATTAATGGACATCTAATGACATTTCCGATTTTACAATAACATTTCAGAGTAAACATCTACGGTTAACAAGATACTTATTTCAAATAATTTCAAAATAAACATTAATGTAAATTTGTAAATAATGAGACGTAGACAATATTTTAACATATTGATAATGAAAGCTTTCGTTATTTGTTTAAAGAAATTATATAACGAATTCATCTAGTCATTGTGAATTGAATTTGAATATTAAAAGTAAAGAATGAGATAGTTTAATTATTAACCAATTTATCATAATTTTTTTCACTGTTTAATCTTTTTCCTTTTTTTTATAAGTTCAGTAAGTACTCTTAAAATAATTACCATTTATTATACTACATCAATTTTGTATATTTTACATTAATAACGCACATGTGACATAATTCATTACATATTGAAGATACATAAATAATTAAAACTCACTTTTTTTTTTGGTTTAAAAAAAGAATTATATGATATTAAAAGAAGCTTGTAATATTGCTTGTAGATACTAGACTGTTTATAATGTATACTTAGTGAAACGTTCAAATACGGACAAATAATTAATTTTCTTACGAAACAATGTACTTTAAAAAGAAAAAAAATATATATATAAGAGAGACATAGATAGAAATAGAAACAGCGGCAGGGAGGCAGGGAGAAGAGAGAGAGAGAGAGAAAAAGAGAGAGATGATTTCATATACATAATTATATATACGTAATAGAGGATTTGTTATATAGATATATTAACTATAAAATAATAAAAATATGAATAATAAATAAGTAAATAATAAAAAAAGAAAAAAAGAAAAAAGGAAACCGGAGTGAAGAATAGAAGGTAATAATTTGAAAAAGAAAAAAGGCCACATTATATGTCATTTTCATGAAATTGTCCTTGAACGGAAGCGTCATCGATGCTTGTCTCTCTTTTGCTTGTTTCTCACGAGGGGTGCCCACACCGATCATTCTCCCATTCTCACTGGTATTACCGATGGAAATGTTGAAAAAAGAGATGTAGGCAATTATCATAGTAGGTCGATGAAGGTGACCCGAGTGTGTTCTATGGTAGACCGGAGATTGTACATCGGAATTATAGGCCTCTGGCACGCCATCTTAAAGTGTATTTCACGGTAACCACCTTCGTTAACGCCCGAGCTGTAGCGATACTTAACGAGCTAACGCTCGATAATAAATTACTCGTACGAGTGACTAGAATCATTGTATAAATCTACGACAGCAATTAACGTACTCTTCTCTCTCCGTATATGAGGAAGTGTTTTTCTTTTCTTTTTTTCTTTCTTTTCTCTTTTTATTCACCAAGTTCGAAATTTCACTTGAGATATATTATTAGATCTATCGAAAAGTTTCGTTGGCACGGTAGAGAATTATTTTTAAATACAACTATTTTTTCGAATTATTTTCAATTATTTGCAAATAAAAATTAACTGTTTTTTCAATCTCTTTCAATTATTTGCAAATGAAAATTCATTTTTTTCTATCGTCTTCAATTATTTTTAAATAACTTTTTTTTGGTTAATTGTTTTCATGTAAAACTCGATTTTTTCAATTAATTTTTGAATAAAAAAATAATTAATCAAACAGAACTTTTCGATAGATCTAATGTATATACATATGTATATTTATAACATTTTTATAGAAAATTAAGAATATTATTTTTTTTCTTAATCTTACTAATAATGATTTATAATTGTGAATATCTTAAAAGTTATTAGGTTCGTTTCAAAATTTAGCATGTTTAAAAAAAGCATTTTTCTTTTTCTGTAATATATAAATTTCATTGTTAAAGTTAAACGGACCTTAAAGTAAAAAATAAAGAAAAAAAGAAAAACCGCAAACTTTTCAAATAGTTTTCGTATATCGAATGGTTTTATTTTTCGTAAATTTCTTTCTAGAATTTAACAGAAAACTGTATGTTCAGCGTTGAAAATTATTACTTTTTTACTATTTGTAGATACATTATGAAGTTGATTAGAATAATCATTTTACTTCATTGGTCAGTACCGACATCACCAACATCATTAATTTGATGTACTTTGTATTTTATGAAGTTGTTGATTAGTTAGTCGATCGTGTTTGTTCGTAGGTCATCAGATTAACGTCGGATGATTAATTTTACCTACTTTCCATCGTATGGATTTAATCATTATAATCATTTTATTTCACATCTCACATAATGTAAATTATGAATTATTTTGAATAAGTATTTTCGTTATCATTGAATGCCTTATTTAACAATTAATTATTCTGACAATTGCTTTGTATCGGCCTTCATTTAATGAAAGATAATGAAAAATAAATTTTATTATTATTATTTTTTTATTACTTTTCATTTTAACATTCATTAATAGCCATTTACATGTTTCCCGCACAGTACAAAGTGAGAAATTAAATTAATATTATGAATAAACAAAATGATTTTATATTAATTAACACGAACATCGTTCTAATTTCGATTTAATACGCGACGCATTATAGATTAATCTATAATTTTTAATGTTTTAATTAAACTTTAATTAAAAAATGTTTAGTTTACAAAAAATACATTTAAAAGATTTTTAAATGCTATAAAAATTATCAAAATTATTTCACACAGAGAGAGAGAGAGAGAGAGAGAGAGAGAGAGAGAGAGAGAGAGAGAGAGATGTATATATAAAATATCAAGAACGATTCAAAATATATGGGACGATTGTTATCAAATCGATTGAAAATTTATCCGAAGATTAATCGGATTAAACTTTTTATTACGATCGATAAGATCGCATTAATGTTTACAGCTCGGTCTTCGTTTTATTTGCAAAGTTATTGTTATCCTTCCTCGTCACACTTCGTCCTTGTTTGACAGTTTCTCTTTAGCGTGAAAATAACATTGTACTTATATGCACCGTCATCTGCTAGCTGTGCCCTTTCCAAAAGTAAACTTTCCGCTTGCGGCATTAAAACACGATCTTTATCGTTGACGTAGCCATGCTGTGTATAGCAAAATATGTAAGTATATCTATATATTCGCATAAGTATGAATGGAGGAACGCATTGTGTTGAACTTTTCTCTCTCTCTCTGTTTCTCTCTCTCTTCTCTCTCTCTCTCTCTCTCTCTCTCTCTCTCTCTCTCGTTCTCCCCTTAACCCTCTTTTTTGTCTCTCTTTCTCTTTCTCTCTCTTTTTCTCTGTTCTCTCTCTTTCTCTCTCCCTCTCTGTAGCAAGTTTCAAAGGATATTTTTATACGCTATGCATAGCGGACGTTCGTAACCTTGATCAATAGACAATATGCGTAGTTGTGAATACGATGTTATGTTTGCCAGTAGTAGAGTAAGCATACTACCAGCTAAAATACAAACGTTATGTTCTACGATACTAGGGAAAAGGAATCGATAAATACGAGCAACGGCTTTTTTTTTCTTTTTTTCTTTTCTTCCTTCTACCCCGGCTAATGGCTCTTTGAAACTCGTGTATGTATATAAATACTTAGTTACAAAGTGTTCGTAGATACATATATATATAGGTAATTTCGTAAAAAAGTTAAAAATTATGTCAAACTAGAAGAAATATTATACAATTCTACAACGATTATTTTTGAAGAAGTTAAAAAAGAATTTTTAAGAATGCACTTATGTAATCTTTTTTTTAGAATTAATTAGAGCACTCTGTATTCTATCATATATTTTTCCTATTTATTGGATAATCGTTTGTAATTACTTGTTTTTTTCTTTATGTTTGTGTGTTGTGTGTGTGTGTATTAAAATTTGTATCAAAGAGGTAAATTATTGTTGTAACATGATCAATAAAAAGTTATTTTTTTCTGTATAAATTTTTATGCAATGTATATATATATATATATATATATATATATATATATATATCGTAATAAAATATTAGTTTTGTAAACTACAGTGCACTTTATAATTTGGGTAATCAACTTTGATTTGTTGAATAAAACGTTCCTATGGTATTTTAAATTATATCAATGTAGCATTATTTTGCAAGTTGAGATTTGTTGGAAACTTTTTTCTTTTTCCTTGTTTCTATTTTACAAATTGACGCAATTTCGAAGAAAAAAATTATAAAGAATTATAATGGGAAATGGTATATCTTTTTAATCCTTCTCTAAAAATTAATTCCTTTATTTTATTTTCCTTTTTTTTCCATCGAAAAAATTCCATGTACAAATGAATATAATTTCGTATTATAAAATCCTGTAAAAAAAAGTATTTCAAGTCAAACGGATAAAAATTCATCGAGATATACGTGCGTTCAGATTAAAGTAATGCAATATCGGAAAAAATGCGGTTAAAGCTTAAAAGTAACATGACAACGATCGCCCACTTCCATGATGATTAATACAACTATATTATTAGTTCGAATTTCCATGTAATGATTTAAGGCTGGTTTTTATTCGATCAATATTTTTTAACATTTGATCAGTATTTTAAGTAAATAATCAATATTTATAATAAAATATCAATACGTAATATAAATGATTGATATTTAATTATTTATACTGATTACAATATATACATATATATATGATCATTTATTTTACAAAATACATATTATTAATTAACAAACAAAAATTGTTGACTTAAATAAATATATTATTGAGATTTGAAACATTGATACGAAAGAAAAAAAAATGATAATAATTTCGATTATTCCAAATCGTTACAGAGTCATTTCCACTTAATAACGTCTTTATTTACCATATGTCCTTCGATAGTAAAGACACGAATGATATAATATAGTTGATTATTATTATTCTTTTGCATATTATTCGCTGAATGAACATTGTCGCATTAGATATAGTCGGACATTTAAACACATCACATGCGCAACCTACCATGGAACGTTCAATTATACAAATTGGATATATGCAAATTGCGACTATATACTATGTATCCATGCATATATGTGGATATGTATGTATGTATTTGAAATACACTTTCCCTAACTGCTTCGATACGGTTACAAAATAGGATTTATTATTTAACCGTTGAAATGATAGGAAGTATGTTATCGTTGAATGGTACAGATCGGGACAAAGAAAGTCGTTAACGATAAATTCTTACGATTATCTATCCATCTATGTTCTCTATGACGTGTCTGTATTTGTGAATACCTATGTACTATTCTCACGTCCTCGTTTTATCTACGCGCTTGAACATGTATTATCCATTATACAATATTAGCGTTAATTGTATTCTTTGCAATTGATTTGTTATTTGTATATCTCCCTTTAAAGAGTGAATTTATTCAATCTGATGATAATTAAGAATTAAACGTTTATTTATAACAGCGAATAAATTTCAACTTTACGTCGATTTACGGTTTTAATAGAAAACCATAAAGTACCTACTTATACATACACACATATATTTTCTTCTTTACCACAGCAAAAATATTTTTCTCTAATTAGGATTACAGTTTGCGATATTTATATCGGGGAAATCATGATACACGTATCTTTTTTGAAAAATATTTATCGATTTTCATTGGTTAAATTACATGATATTTTCGTGGGGAATAAAAATACGCTCGAATAAACTGGTATAAAAATTATTTTATCCAGAAAGTATTGGTATATAAACCTATCAGGCGTTGAATAAAAAATTAAAAAAAATAAAAAAAAATAATATAAAATAAAATCAAAAACAACGATTTTGTTTCAGGTTCATGGTGGTATTGGTGTGCCTCATATTTAGCGTATTGTCAACGATAGATCAATACAGTAACTTTGCGAACGAAACTCTGTTTTGGATGGTAAGTGAATAAATGTAATAATTAGTCCTCGAGTATATTATCATTTTAAAATAAAAAGAAACTTCGAGTATATTATCACTTTATCCAGCTAATTATTATCCATAAGTTCGTATACTTTTTCTTTTCTTTTTCTTTTCTTTTTCTTTTTTTTTTCTTCTTTATTTTCAAAAGAAACCGGTCAAGGCTCGTCTACTTTAATATCAATCCGTCGTAATTGAATTGCAATATTTAAAAGAGGAATTTCCTCGATGGATCTTTCTTATTTTATATGCCGTGTCCCATATTTGAATTTAATGACTGGCTAATGGACGAGAGCGTTATTTAAAACGGATTCTTTTCAATTTTGCAAACTGTCACACTAGACGATAATCACTTTGTATGATATTAAATAATGAAAATGTTATATAAATAATTAAAGGTATTAATGAAAGAAGAAAAGGGTATGAGAATATAATAAATAAAAAGCATAGTGAACTTTTTCTTTTTTAATGTTATATTTTCAATCTGTCGTTAGTCAGTGCTTTTAATAAATTTAGAAGAGAATAAAAATGTGCTATAGTTTTGTGATAATAAAAATTATCTGATCTGTGTGTATGTGTGTATGTATGTATGTATATGTATATTTAAATTCAGCAGATCAATTTCATGCGTATTCATTATTTCGCGTAATTTTATTTAGAATAATTCATTACAAATTATAAGATTCTCAATGAAATAATTAAATATACTTCATATATAATTAATCGTATATTTTATAAATTTGAATTCCATAAATATCCTATATACATAATTTCTTTAAATATTTTCAGACTATGATTATTTTGTAAATAATTACATTTCAAGTTAATTATTATCTCTTTGTTAATATTTATTTATTACTTTTCATAATACTTCTGTGCAATGATTTATTATTCTTCGATATAGAGCATAACAAGATTTATTTATAATCTTAATAGATGAAAATTTTAATGTACATTCGTTGTTTTTTTTTATTTAGAATTAAATCTACCAACTAATTCTCTTCGTTGTGTAAATGAAAAAGGATTCATAATAAATTTCTATACTTCTTATTAATATTTAATCACGAATATAATTTCCATAAAAAAAAAATAGAATCTTTTAAATTTATTTATATGGAAAAAGAAAAAGAAACACAAAAGAAAGAAAATAAATCATCCTTTACTAAAAATTTCCATCTCATTTGGCGTCAAAAATCTTTCGTTAGATTTAATCTTAACGTTAGATTATTATGAGATGACTTAGATTTAATATACCGAGTATTATTAATTATTTCCTTGTCAGGAAATATGTTTGGTGGTGTTCTTTGGTGTGGAATACTTGGTCCGTCTTTGGAGTGCGGGTTGCAGATCAAAATACATGGGATGCTGCGGGCGGTTACGATTCATACGAAAACCGATTTGTATCATAGGTGAGTACTAAATGTAGATGAATCCTCTGTCGGTTTCTATATTCTGTCTGTCTCACTTACATTCAACTCTCTCTCCCTCTCTCTCTCTCTCTCTCTCTCTCTTTCTCCCCCTCTCCCTCTCCCTCTCCCTCTCCCTCTCCCTCTCCCACTACTTCTCCCTCTCTCTCTATCTATCTCTTTCTCTCTCTCTCTCTCTCTCTCTCTCTCTCGAGGCAAGCATCGTCGCATTGCGCATTGTCGTTCGAATCGAGTCGTTAGCATAGCATTCAACTAATCTGATATGTTCCCTGTCGTACATAAGTAAGTTCGACATAATGAGATCTCCATTCAGAGAAATATAGGAGTTCGACTCTCGGAACGTCGAAAATCAATTTGGAGCAAGGATCCACGAAATAGTATCTCTCTCTCTCTCCCTCTCTCTCTCTCTCTCTCTCTCTCTCTATCTATCTATCTATCTATCTATCTATCTATCTATCTATCCATCTATCCATCTATCCATCTATCTATCTATCTATCTATCTATCTATCTATCTATCTATCTATCTATCTATCTATCTATCTCTTTCATTACCGTTGAGATTAGGGAAAACGATTAGGTGGCCGGGTCAACGTTAATGCCAAAGAGATAATTATCTATGTTATCTACCGCGGAATGATGCCCGCAAGGTTTCTCTAATCATACACGTTACATGCATTATTGTTCTTTTTTTTTTCTTTTGTTAAAATTACAAAAGGAAGCAGCTTAATTTGCTTAACACGAGTCTGATTAACATTTAGAGAAAAAGAGATCGGCTCCAAGAGATTAAAATGAGCTCATAACCGAACGTAATTTTACTTAAATTTTGTTTTTCATTGGATTTCGAATTATCTTTTTTCTTTTTTTTTTTGCCTTAAGCTCTTTAAAACGATCAACAATTCATTTTTCGAATCGATTCATGGAAAAAAATTGTGTCGATGATAAAATAAATATTCTGACTGTTTCGCATACGGGATTGACTGGGAGAAATAGATGGATGGGGGAAGGAGAGGGGGTGGAAATATCAGGGAGAAAGAGAGAGAGAGAGAGCAATGACGTACATTGAACACAACGAAACAACCTCGAGATTCAAGAGGAAAATGAATGCTTCTCGCTTGTTAAACGGCTATTAATAATCAGGGTGGAATATTAATTGGATATACTGTGTGCTTGCTTCTATGTACACGTGCGTATTGATCGATAATACAACGATTTTGATTAATTAACTCGAAATATCTTGGAAACTAATCAATTCCATTTGCATGCATTCCTCTTGGTCTTTCTGTTTTACTCTCTTTTGAGATCAAAATGAAACCAGTTATTACGATTGCTCCGAGAGATTACTCGTTCGAAATTATTAAAGCGACGGTTATAAAGAAAATTTGACCGAATTTCGTATTCCTCTAATGGCAATACGGTAATTTACAATGGTATCTAATGGAAAATAATATTATGATTGAATATTGTACGTCTTCTTTTTCTCTTTCTTTTTTTTCTTCTTCTTCTTAACAATTTTAAGAATGGTTCTTTGTATTAATTCTTCTTTTTGTCTTTAATTCCGCAGATTTAATCGTTGTGGTGGCATCTATGGTGGTTCTTTCGGTGGGCAGCAACGGCCAGGTTTTCGCCACTTCCGCCATAAGGGGGATAAGATTTTTGCAAATACTGCGGATGCTCCATGTCGATCGTCAAGGTGGAACATGGCGACTTCTCGGATCAGTCGTCTTTATTCATCGCCAAGTGAGTAAAAGCCAAATGGATATTGAAAAAGGTAATAAAAAAAAAAGGAAACGAACCAAAGGATGCAGAAATATAATAGTCGTTTGTCATAATCGTTTTCAATTCGAAATTTAATTCGAATTTGTTACGCTTACTTTATGTTGTCCATTAACTTTTTTACTACCACGAGCGACTATAGTCACTCGTCACGAAATCTTTCTCACATACTGCAGCCGACTAAAGTCGCTCACCACGAAATCTTCCTCGCATATCACGACTGACTAACGTCGCTCGCCACGAAATCTTTTTTACGTACTACGGCCAACTAAAGCCGCTGGCCAAGAAATCGTTTTCACGTATCACGACCGATTAAAGTCACTCATCACAAAAATCAATGAAGAAAGATTAATGGAGGAATTAATTATTGAATGAAAAAAGTAAATATCGATTGAATTATAAGGGGACGGTCCATGATCGCCGGGAGAATTAAATTATGATCTATAATCTTGTGACATGGTAACCGATTCTGCGAGAGCGATCAGACGATCAAACTCGTGGTAATGAAAGGGTTAAACTACATGAAATATTAATATATCGGTACGTTTTAATTGTGTAACCACACAAATTTAATTATGTAACCACACTATTCTTGATATAACGATTAATTCTTAACATTATTCGTTGCAAGATATTGACTAAAAAAAAAACAAAAGGGAAAAAATAAAAGCAAAACAAAATTGTTTATTAAAGAAATGAAATTAATTGACTTGATTAAAAGAGAACAAAAAAGAGGCGAATAAGTTGATTAAAATGTTTTCGTTCGTTTCGATCTTTACTATGGTATATTGAGTTTGACCGTAACATTTTCGAACATGTTTTCTGGTGCATATACAAAGAAAAGATACCTCACGTATAAATTATCCTGTCCGTCGCAATTGCTCCCGGCAAGAAAGTGTAATGAGATAAGGAAAAGCGGAACCTCGACTTAATTTATTTCTATCGCGCGAACAAACACGAGACGTCGTTGTGATTCGGTAGAAAACGGCAGGAAGATAAATCGTTCCGTGCATTTTAATGATTTTCTTTCCTATTTCTATCCTTCTTATTACTCCAAACGCCGTCTTATCGACGAAAAGAACGATTCGATTTTCTCTCGAATTTCTATTATCTTTTTATTCCTCTCTTTTTCTTTTATTTTTCATTCCTCTTTCTTTTACAGGAGCTGATCACGACGCTATACATCGGGTTCCTAGGTCTTATTTTCAGCAGTTACTTCGTGTACCTTGCCGAAAAAGATGCTGTCGGGCCCGATGGAAAGACAGACTTTTCTAGCTACGCCGATGCGCTTTGGTGGGGTGTGGTATGTATTTAAAATATAAATAAAATAATAATTAGAACAACAATAATAACGATAAATAAAAAAATTTCAACAAATTTTAGATTAAAACATGCACTCGGCTTGTTTTTTATCAAAAAACAAGTTTCATATTCATTTAGATATAATAACAATAAAATAAAAGGTTATCGTATTAAAAATAATTAAAAAAAAAAAGAAAATACGGGAAAAAAAAGAATTTAAACAAACGTTGAGATTTGAAAGCAAATACGTTTGATTTGTACTTTATTTAATAATAATCTTTATATACATATTATTAACTATAGTAAAACAGAGAAACATATCATATTAAAAATAATAAAATACAAACAAAATATAAAATAAAATATGCGATATATAAATAGGGAAGAGGGAAAAGGAATAAGAAAAAAATTCTGTCTTCAACAATAAATTTTATTTCTCTAATTATTCTTTTTAATCGTATTTCAAATTTCGAATTGGCTGCGCGAGCATGTAGAGACGATCGATGTTGCATTTTCGCGTGAATGTTAAAGGAGAGAAAGTTCCATTTTCGCGTCTCTGTTCGTGGTCACGTCATCATGCATTAGAACGAAACAAACCAAATCCCTTTATATCGTGCTTGAAAGTTACCATATAATGCTCGGACTTGCGTCGAATACATATTGCGTACCAATTAATCCTCACCCGGTTGACTTTCAAAATTGAAACAAATTGCAATGATGTAATGTTTGTAATCGATTATTTGCAAATAATTGAATAATGTAAAAAAATAATACAAAGTATAATAATAATAATAGTAATAGTAATAATAATGATGAAAATGATGATGATGATGATGATGATGATAACGATGGTAACGATATTCGATTTAAATCATATTAACTCTTTTATACTATCGTATAAGTTTGAAGTCACGCAAATTTTATATTTATACTTCGTTGAGCCTTCGTTTCATTTTATCAAAACAAAATTAATTATCACTTTATATTAGAATTATTTCAATATAATTTATACTTCGTATAAATAAAATATACAGGATAGAACATTTAAATAGGAACATTTAAATGGCTCTGTTCTTTTTTTTTAAAAGTCTTTAAGACAAGATTATGCTCTTCGGAGATATTGAATATTTTTTATTAAAAAATAGTATTAACTCATATATATCAGAAAATTATATAATGTAAGAAATATTTTTATTTAAATATTACTAGGAGACTATCACTATCTTACTATTACTACTTATTCCCTACTAATTTTAATATAATATATTTTAATAGATGTGTACATGGTTTCTCTTAGCAATATTAAAATTAAAATATTTTATAAACTAATTTTTTACTGAAAAAAAACTGATTTTTTTCTTTTTTTATATATAAATAGATTAATATCTTTTTATACAAAATTACGAGAAGGATTAATTAATATAATAAAAAGTATATGATTCGATTATAAAAGAAAAAAAAATAGTAATTACTTCGAAATCTCTTTAAAAAATGATTTCTGAAAAAAATTATTTTATCAACTTTATATTTCGATATATATAATGATATATATTTTTATGTAGTATGATTTTGTCCAAAAGATTTTTTTCATAAAATCACGAATAACAGAGATATTTAAATGTTTCTGTTATTTGTAAAAATATGGAAAAAATGATCTTAAATGATTGTGGAAAAAACTTGAATAACATGGAGAGGGACATAACATAATTACTTTTTACATAGGTGTAGACGAAGAGAAGATTTCAATATTTTCTTTTTTTATTATTAAATGAAATATATTACACATACACCAACACACACATACATACACATGTATATCATATATAATATACACACACACTTGTATATTGTATATAAAATATATATTGTGTGTACGTATATATATATATGGTACATACATGTACACACACACGTATACACTGTATATTATCACTGTTGTGATTTTAGCTTGTAGTAATAAAATTCATTCAAGGTTATGGAAAATCATCAAATAAACATTATTATTATTTTCGAATACGTGGAACTGGGATATTATCATAATTGGACTTATTTGAGGAAATTGTCACTTTTATATATGAATAATCTTATTTTTACATAAAGATAAACACTATGGCAATGAATGATATTGTGTATATCATTATTCATTGATCGTTTAGATAAGTAACATCGTGATAATCAAGAGAGACGTTACTCTATAAATTTCATCCAATTCCATTTTTAAAACGTGGATTACGTGTGAATGAATTACGTGTTAGTTCTCTAAACTTAATCCCATTAGATTTCTTTCTCCATGATGACCTCGAAAATGTGATCTATCAAAAAATATCGATTACACCATGAAATATAAGACAATGAATTTTTGTAACATATTCTAAAATAAGTAGAAAAAAGATTGCAACTTGATATCAACACAGCGCCTTCGGATTTCTTCTTTAATATAAGAAAATGTATTTTATCATTGTAATTAATTTTTTAAATTACGCTTGATTGCAGAAATGTCACATTAGTGGCTATCATACGGTGATAAAAAAAATATGTATATAGTAACATATTTAAAAAAGAAAAAGAAAGAAATGACAAATGTGATCTCTACGTCTACACTCACGTAAAAAGTACATATATCGCATAATATCCTATTCGATACCATTCAAATTTTGTACATTGTAATATATTTCCGTATTATTACAATATAATATGGAAATATGTTAAGTCAATAAAGTTTTTAACCGATCTTTTGTGTGTGTGTAATATATATGTATGTGTGTGTGTATATATATATATTTATATTACACACATATTATATCATATTGTATCATTGTTGTGTAGGAACAAGAATTAATTGAATTATAGAGAAATAACAATTATTTGATAATTAACAATAATTAAATAAATAATGAAATTAAAAATCTTAAAGATGAATTAAAAAAATTATTTACTTCAATAACAGATAGATAGACAGATGGATAGATAGATAGATAGGTAAATAGATAAAGAGAAAGAAAGAAAGAAAGAAAAAGAGAACTGTTTTTTTTTTTAATCCGTTTCTCTTTGTTCGTAGATCACTGTAACCACGATTGGTTATGGTGATACTGTCCCACAAACCTGGATGGGAAAAATCGTGGCATCGTGTTTCAGCGTGTTCGCCATATCCTTCTTCGCACTTCCAGCCGTGAGTTAAGACAAAGAAAAGAATAAAAAAAACCTAGCAATAACAACAATACATATAAACATACAAGAATAGATTTATTTCGAGAAAAAATTTCAAAACAAATACACTCTCTCATATTTTATAATATTCAGATCATTACGTTCATTCTCCATTACGTTTTCCAGGGTATACTTGGCTCCGGCTTCGCATTGAAAGTTCAACAAAAACAACGGCAGAAACACTTCAATCGACAGATACCGGCCGCGGCTATGTTAATACAGTGTCTGTGGAGGTGTTATGCCGCCGATAAAGCAATAAACAGCGTCGCTACGTGGAACATTTATATAAAGGATCCAACGCCAGCAGGACAACCATCGACGCCATTGGGAAAGGTAAGAGGATATTATCGAGTTTCGTTGTTCCTACGAAGGAAGTGCCAGTAGCTCTTATATACTAGCTGTTGACTGTTGATGTTCTTAGATGCTTAACGATGTTCTTGAACGTTGTACGATCGACCCATCGTAATGCGCGATTATCAAACATTTATTTTATTATTATTATTATTATTATTATTATTATTATTATTATTATTGATTGATTGATTGATTGATTTATTGATTGGATCGTGAAAATATAAATAACAGGCCATTTCGAAATACTAAATTTTTTCAGTCGTTTTAATGTATCTCGATTTTGTACTTGATCGTCGTATCATTATATTTATTTGTAAATTTAATCAAACTTTCGTTATTTTCTTTTTCTTCTTTCTTTTCTATTTTTTTTTTTTTTTTTTTAGTTAACGACATCGACGATCTCGTTGGACAAATTTCTTTTTCTTAGCTTTTAACGTCCATTCTACGATCCGATCCGATCCGTTCTGTTCAGTTCTGTTCTGATTCGATTCGATTAATTCGACGATAATTTGGCAGTGGATGAATGCGAGCAAAGAATGTGAATTTCTGCTGTATGTTATTTTCTTTTTTTTTTGTAATGTTTTTTCGATGTGCCGTTCGATAACAAAGTATATACATATACATATATATTTGTTAAATATATATATATATATATGTGTGTGTGTGTGGATAAATATAAATATATATATATGTAGATATATATTTCGATTTAATTGTGTTGCTCGTTATTATTATAATTATTGATTATGTCCATGTTTTAATGCAGTTGAAGACGTGCTTTTTGGAAGCTTTGTATATTGGAGTATTTAAATTTTCACATACATTTATTTTTCTTCTTTTTTCTTTTTATTATTATTATTATTATTATTATTATTATTATTATTATCGTCATCATTATTATTATAATTCTCTTTTTTTTGTTTTCTTTTTAACAAAGATTGCGCTTCTCATATGATTTATCATCGTGCATAATTAATTATATTCGAATTCGATGAATTTGTTCACGTAATCCGGTCTCACGTTTTTATGTGCGATCTTTGTTATTGCTTATAGTTAAAATTTTCTGCGTTTTCTCATTTTATTTCTTTTCATTTCATTTCATTTTATTTCATTTCATTTCATTTTATTCTATTTTCATTTGATATTATTTCATAACATTTTTTTGGACGCATTGCTGCGAATCCCATTGTTTTGGAATGCAAAAGTATTTGAGATACTATCGATGAATGTATTATGCGCATACTTCATCATGCTGCTGGTCGTAGACGAGAAATTATATTGTCAATTATTATTATTGCTATTATTATTATTATTATTATTATTATTATTATTATTATTATTATTTCTATTATTTTTATTCTTTTATGAGCTCGTCATTTTTAACTCGACTCGATGAAGTATAATTAGGAATTTATTAAATTCGATGGATTTAACGTTTTTTTTTTTGAACGTCTTTTTTTTTCTTTCTTTCTTTTTCTTTTTTTTTTTTTTTAATTACTTACAAATAATTGCTGCTTGAAAAAGTCAATACCCCGTTTGTTTTAATTCGCTTTTTATAATTAAACGCACGAACGGATGCGTTTCTATTTTTCCAAGAGATGAAACTTGTCATCGTTGTAAATAACTGTTTGCCTCGATCAAAATGAAACTGAATTTGATATCCGCCGTGTCATGAGGTTCGATACGATGACCTTAACGTCTGCATAAATTGAGATTATTCTCTTCTTGTCTTTCTTTTTTTTTCCAATTAACATTCGATTAAAACGGTCTAAGAAAAATTTAACAATATGTACGTATAATAATAATAATAACAACAATCTCCATCATGTAAATTTATGTTATAAACAATGAGAGACAGAGCAGAACGTCGAATAGATCCGGCAGAACATCGATATATTTCATGGACATTAACGAATCGAGCGACGTCCAATTAACTGGCACATATCTCCAATAAAGTACAAGAATATAAGTACATACATTTGCCAATAAATACGGCATGATTTCATTTTTTTTCTTTTTTTTTTGCACGGATACCATGAGAGACACGTACTATAATATTATTACGTAATGATTCTTTCGTTGCATCTGCTGCCAAAATTTAGAAACGTTTACCGTGCGATAAAGTTTATTAAATTAACCTATTTAAAATATGATCAGTATTCATAACTGCAACGACGATGATTAAATGGTTCCTGATATATTTCAGTTGATTTGTGTAAAGAAGATGGTATGTAAATGGTTTAGATTTATTTCATATTTTTACTCTTTTGCATGTTTATTTTTTCTTTCTATTTTATATATTATATACATATATAACGTACATGCATATACATATACATATCTATACATAATGTATATACATATACATATATATGTATGTATGTATACATACATACGTATACATGTGTACATATATGATATTATATGCATATATATACGATATAATCACGTTTTATAACACGCTCGAATTTTTCTTCGTATTTATATCTATAAATCACATAGTTATCACGAACATCCTCGATTTTATGCGGTCGGATCTCTTAATGAAAATACTTCGAAATTATGTATCAAATCGTGTTAATTGAAAAAAAGAAAAACTAGAAAAATGTGTCACGAATTTTTAGAATTTATTTATTTTTATTTGTTTTCCTTTTGCTCAACGAAATTAACAAAAGCTCGGTTAACTTTATTCCTCGAAGTACGACGAAGTTACAGCTGATGCAACACTTTTCTATCCGCACTTTGTGCATCAGCCCCGTTCCAATTAATAAAGTGTACGCTTTTATAAAAAGAAAAAAAAAAGAGAGAGAAAAGAAAAAAAGAGACCCGATTACTCGTGCGTGGTTTAATTTCCGATGAACGACCGCGACCGATCGCGGAAAAGAGAATTCTCGTGAAAATTTATCGAGAGGAAAAAATGTTGGGTGGGGGGAAAATGGAGGGAGGGTGGTTGGGTGCGGTGAAGTCATAATCGATCGAACAAAAATTTTTCACGTTTATCGCGGCTGTACATACATGCGCCCTCATAATAATTTGTGCACCTTTAAAGCTTAGTGTGATCGTTTGTTGTATCACATATCGATGTTGTGCTTTTTTTCATGTAAAAAAAAAATAGATAAATACTACAACAAAAAAATAAACTGGGAATGGGAGGGATGAACGACAAAGATTATTTTTTTCTTTCTTTCTTCAAATGAGCAAAAAATTATATATATATATATATATATATATATATATATATATATATATATATTATACAAATTTATATGTATAATATATTTTATATATGATATATATATTAATTTATATAATATATTAGATTATCTACAATAAGTGATATTGGAATTTTTAGTAATTTATATTTAAGAAAAACAACACTCATATTTTTTTCTTTTTTACTATTAATTATTTTTTAATGAAAAATAAATCTTTCAATGTATTTAATAATGTAAAATTAAAAAACTTTTTTTTATCATTAATTATTTTTCATTACTTATATTATATATAAATAATAGTTTATAGAGTAAAAAATATTAGGGTTTAACGCAATATTTATTAAAAATTCGGAGTTTATTCATTAGCCAACTCAACAAGTTATAATAGAATGCATATATAGGTGTATGCGAACGAGCGCCTAATATAATACAAATAATATAAAAATAACATAGAATAAAGATTATATACGTAAATAATTATGAGATTCTCAAGAGCTAACTAATTTTATTTCGACAAATCTATGTCTTACAACATATAGATGTAAGCGATAAATATAGAAGAAATCGATAAATAAATAGTACAAACAAATAATACATATCTAGAATATGAAAATGTTGAAACGGTATTAAAAGATTGAAAATAAATTTTTATCGTTCGTCCCTGAAGATATTCGTGAGTGTATAAAAATGGTGAGGGATATAGTTTGGTCAGAATGATCGTAACATTTTTCTCTAATTGTTTGCATGATATTATATTGCTAACAGAAACGTATTCGGCATGTATATATATATTTCTAAATATATATGTGTGTGTATGTGTATGTGTGTGTTGGTTATATGTTTATATGCTTTTTTTCTTTTTTATTATTTGCATTAGCTTCCAAGCGTAATAGCTTTCCTCCACGTATTTCTCAAGCACATCCGGCGCTTTAGGGATTTTACGCTCGTCGCGTTACGTGAAATTTTACATTTATCTCTTTTCTTCTGATTGCTTATATTCTCTTTTTTCCTTTTTTTACTTTTCTATTCGTTTTTTTTTTATTTTTCTTTTTTTCAATACTTCTTTTTTTATTTTACGGTATAATTTCACTCGTTTAACGTCGTTACAATGCTCGTTCTCGTCAAATACGAGAAACGTTACGTATCTGATGCATAAGTGATACAAAACTCGACGTTCTCGATTAGTTTTGCTTTTCCAACGAGTTTCCCAATGTCAAATTGTTTACTCGGTAAATCAGTTATTACAGATTTACGCGAGAAACGCGAAACACGAAATGCAAAACGCGTACGACCATTAATATTCATTTAGATTCTAAAAGTAAGTTTTCCAAGTTTCTTCGATCAATTTTTAAGGTAACGTTCAAACAACGAACAGTACATATATATGCATACAATTTACGAACGAACATATTCTTTGCATATCCGACATAAAGTATATTTTGATTGGCTCTTTTCTTTTTTTTTCGAGTTTTTCCGTCGATAAAAAAAAGATAAAAATTTCGATCGAGCGTAAAATCCGCGATTTATTCGTTCGAGGGGAAAAAATGGACATAACAGAGAGAAAAGAAAGGAGATATACACACCAAGAGAGAAAAAGAGAAAGAGAAAGAGAAAGAGAGAGAAAAAGAAAGAGAGATAAAAAAAGAAAAGAAACCTTCAAGCTTCTTCTCCTCCTCCTCCTCCTCCTCTTCTTTGGTATCCCGGTGCTAATATCAGAGAGAGAGAGAGAGAGAGAGAGAGAGAGAGAGACAGAGAGAGACAGACGGACAGACAGAAAGAGATGAAAAAGAGAAAAAGAAAGAGCCGGTGCTCACTTGTAGGGATAGTGCATGTTGTGTTCGACGTGTGTTGTAATGGGAGGGCACCGGGGGTTCAGTCTCTGATGATCCAGGTGGCAAAGAAGGCGAGCGTACTGAAGAGACGGAAATCTCGTAACCGGATGGACGTCCAACAACAGCAACAGCAGCAGCAATCTTTACCACCAGTTACGATATCCGGTAGTATATCGGCCAGTGGCGGCGGTGCTACTGCATCTCAAACCGACAATCAGCGTCTCGAGAACGAAGGAGATGTTGTATTTTATATGGAGGAACCCAAAGCGGGTACTCCTAATCGTGCCAGACGTGACAATCGGTGAGTCCATCTTTTTTAATTTTTTTCACTTTTCTTTTCTTTTCTTTTCCTTATCTTCTTATTTTAATACTCCGAAACTTCGCTCGTTATTTCGAAAATGTGTTACTAAGTAACGTTAATATAATCGCTAAAGTCCTTATTACTTATTTATTATAATACTCTCGTTGATCATTAGATAATCATTAGAAGGTTCATTATTGATGTTGTTAAAGAGAAATGGAAGACCCGGAAGATTAGCTTGGAAAATTATGGTCCGTAAAAACAGGCGAAAGGATTGGTTAATCGATCCTAACTATGTTTTATATCCTTTTTATATAAAGAAGATAACATATAACGTTATTGATATTTTTTTTTTATGTTTCAACGTAAAAATTTTTCTATTGTCGTTTTGATGGACAATAAATGCCTTTTTTTTACTCGATTTATCGTTAACGAATTTTTTATCCCGTTACATAGTTAATTGATCTACAACCAAGATCGTTGAATATATCATCTTTTTTTTTATTTTTCCGTTTTCTCGTTCGACTCGATTCTTCAAAAATTAAGATTCCGTCAAGTAGCTGATTCAGCGCAAACGTAGACACGTCCTTACGACGTTGAATTTCAAATAGATGTAAAACGAGCGAGTAAATATAGTGATACGGGTGGTAGATAAGAAAAGATAAAAAGATGGGGGAGGCAAAAAAAGGGAGAGAAAATGGTTGATACACAGCAAAAATAAATGAATCTTCTCGAACGTACTTGCGAGTGCAACGTTTGCGTTAACGGTTTATCTTTGTCTAAGTCTTTTCATCCATTCTCTCTTTCTCTCTCTTTCTCTCTCTCTCTCTCTCTCTCTCTTTCTCTCTTCCCCTTTATTTCTCTCTCGTTATCTCTTTGTCTTCAACCCTCAGTCTCAGTCAAAAAGAGATCTAAAAAACTTCAAAGGATTGAAAATGTAAGACGAGATATAAGGCGTAGTATCAAACGAATTGTTTTCTTTTTCAACGTACAACACATCTATTTTCTTTTCACTTTTTCTTCCAGTTTTCATAGAAAACTTTTATCCCACATAGTATATTTATAGATTATCAAATTATAAACTACTTGCCACTTGTTTTATTATAACGTGCCACTAATTCAAATTCTGATGTGGCTAACCCATTGTCAGTTTTATTTCATCCTTCACTGAAAACAGGTTTTGTTTGACGTTATCTATATACACACATACATATATATATGTGTGTATGTATGCATATATATATATATATAGATACCTACTATGTGTATTCAGTAACATAATTGGTGAGACCAGCACCCAACACTGATGATAAAAGCTTTGTCCCTTAGGCTCTATCAGTAACATCAAACTGACCCGTTTCGTTCGTATAGTAGCTAGTTCTCGTAAATTGTTGTCCGGAATAACGTTACCGTTAGTCCGACGAGTTTGCGGAGGCTGTGAGCAATGACCATTTATCATGCAGGAAACGTTTAAATATTTACTTCGATCTACCACAAATTAGGTACGATAAAGAGAGGATCATAGCAAACGTGCAACGCGTAATGTCCATAGTTTCGCCAAAATTGAATCCATTTGTTCTTTCTCTTCCTCTCCCTCCCCCTCAACCCCTCTCTCTTTCTCTATTTCTCTTTGTTTCTTCTTTCATACATCATTCCTACTTCTTTCCCAAGGGTGACCGCAAGGGTGAAAAAAATGAAAAAAAAAAGAGGAAGATTGGAAAGGTAGAAAGGTCTGATTCGCGTGTAAGAAGGAATAAAATTAATGGACATTAATTTATAAATCGTATATAGGATCGCTGATGCTCATACTTGATATTTCTCGCTCCATCAAAATTCCTATAATTTTTTATCACGATATTATTAAATGTTGATTGTAAATGCGATACTTATACGTATAATGGAAATTCATGTAGATATTATCATTAGCTTTTATATATATATATATACACATGCATATATAATATACATATCTAAAAGAATTCTAAGAAAAAGAAGAAAAAAATATTTCATGATATTGAACATTCTCTTTTCTTATTCTTTTTCTAAATCAGTACATAAAAAATTATTTAAAATTACGATTGTAACTGTTGCTATAATTGGTGAATTCGAACCGAATGCATTTTGCGAGTTAAATTTACTCCCTTCTGTATTGTTTTTCAATGAGAACTTTTCATTAAGTTTTATTTCTACCTCGTTTCAATATTACATTTTATTAATACAAATACATTCTATTCGTTCTTTATCATACATCATTTTATTTATTTTGGAACTCTAGAGAAAGTATTTTTGTGATTGGTCAATATAAAATATTTTTAAAGAAATTTGTAAAATTCGATATTTTTCATCAAAATTTCTCTCTCTCTCTCTCTCTCTCTCTCTCTTTCTGTCTGTCTCTTTCTCTCTTCCTCTTTCATTAGAGGACGAAACGGACAGTATAATCTCGATATAGATATATGAACAATTCGAGAAACTCGTCATGACAGATGTGTCAGCCATGCGAGGAGTACTTTCTCTAGAGCGACTTCGAATATCGAGGAGAACTAGTTTCGAGTTTGTTAGTATGAGTAGCGTGTTTCCGATTGGCAGGGGGAGCCTCTTTACTTCCCAGACAAGTTCGGTGACTGAGGCCACCAGCGATGAAATTGACATTGACATCGAGGAACCGCAAAGGGTCACAACGTAAGTAAATACATATACATATACATACATATATATACATATATATATATATATATACACATATATATATATGTATATATATCTATATCATTTGATTATTTCAGTAAAATCTTTTCAAGTTAGAAAATGTAGAAATGAATTTAACACAAGACAAATATACACACACATCTAGTATCTATAGATACGAGAAAACATAGTACAAATAAAGCGAAAAATTGAATTACTTTCCTTTTTGCAAAACATCTTTAATATTAATTCGTTAATTAATGAAGATTATGTTCTCGTTTTTTCCTTTTTTCGTTTTTCTTTTTTATACAATTTCGAATATATAGATAATAATAATTTTATTTATAAATATATAGATATGAAATTATTGCTTGGATTAGAATAAAAATAATTTATTTATTAGACCAATTTTAAAAAGAGATTTAAAAAAATTGGGAGAGAGCGAGAGAGAGAGAGAGAGAAAATTAGCTTTCTATCTCGAAATTTATCGTAAAAAATAGAACGATAGAGGCGAGCTCGATAATGAAGCTTTCGACTAATCGATCTACGATTATAGCCGAGGACTGTCCTGTATCCGTCGGCTATCGTCCTTGGCAGTCAAGAATATCCAAGCTCGAAATATGTAGCTACTCTTGAATAATACGTCATTTCACCAGTTAACATCTCTCTCTCTCTCTCTCTCTCTCTCTCTCGCTCTCTCTGTCTATCTATCTGTCTGTCTGTCTATTTGCTTGTCTGTCTGTCTCTCTGACTCTCCTTCTTATTCTCTTGGTCGCCTAGATATCTTTTTCAAGATCGGTGAGATCAGAGATGTCTGGTAGTTCCTGAGTTGACGATACGATTAATCGATTGATTATCGAGATAAATTTGGCAATGACATTTCGTGTTTTATTTATTCTCTTTTATTTTTCGTTTTTTCTTTTTCCTTTTTTAGAACTGTATAAAATACAGTCATACACACACACACAGGCATATATCAATATAACGATAGATGAAAAGAGAGAAACGTTACCTCGCGCTAGTTCGTACAAAAGCCACTCTCTCTCTCTCTCTCTCTCTCTCTCTCTCTCTCTTTCTCTCTTTCTCTATCTTTCTCTATCTTTCTCTATCTCTTTCTTTCTCTTCTTTCTAGTCATTCGCACCAAACGCGTAAGTGCTTTTTTCACCGCTCCATTACTTTACAGTACCGGCCTACATTCTCTTTCTTGTATAGATAGTAGAACTCGTTTGCACAAAGATTCACGCAACAGCAACAGCAACAGCAACAGCAGCAACAGCAACAACACAGCAACAGCAGCAGCGTCAACTGGACCACAATTTCATCTTCTCTCTGTCTCTCTCTCTCTCTCTCTCTCTCTCTTCCTCTCTTTCTCTCTCTCTCTCTTTCTTTCTTTCTTTCTTATCTCTTCTCTATTTTCTCTTTTCTTCTGCTTCCTTTTTCCCCTTTTTATATTTTTCTTTTTGGTAACCGATTCTCCACAAACGCATTTTACTTCTTTACATATTTACGAATACGACAACACAAGAATAAATCCTTACCGCTTAAATATTTCACTGAGATACTGGGAAGAAGAACGTATGTACATACGTATATCCTTTGTAGCTTTGCTACTGTTACTACTACTACTAGTATTACTACTATACTGCTGCTGTGGCTGTTGCTGTTGTTATTGCTGTTGCTGCTACTACTCCTGCTGCTCCTGTTGCTATTGCTATTGCTATTGCTACTGGGTCGATTAAGCCTTTTCACGTTTTTTCCAATACCAGTCTAAACTAAATAGAAGTTTAAACGTGAATAATCCTACTATGTTTGGTATTCAAGAAGAAGCGAAATTAGATTACGTGGATTAACTGCGTGTTTCCTCTTTTCTTCTTTCTTTCTCTATCTCTCTGTATCTCTCTGTTTATATCTTTTTTTTATTTCATTCCTATTTCTTTCTTTTTCATCAAGAACGATATTGAAAAGAAATCACAAGATCATCGTTCCTTCAAGTAATAAAATCATGTTAATTTTATATCTTATTTAACAAAAACGGAAGAATTGTTGGTTTCTTTTTCTTTCTCTTCTCTCTCTCTCTCTCTTTCTCTCTTATTTTCTTGCTCTTTCTTTTTCTTTTCTCTCTCACTCTCTCTTTCTCTGTCTCTCTTTCCCACTTTCCATTAAGAGGGGAACGTCTAAGCATTCTCGAAATGTAAACACTCAAAGAAAAGCCACTCTTCTCGAGGATATTCTTCGATGAATGAATACACTTCCAGAAGAAGAGCATAGTGAGAGTATGTCGGTCGGTCGTTCTACTTACGGCGAGAAGTAAAGGCTAAACTCCTCTCTCTATACGAGTATATGTGCATATGGGCTTATCTGTTCATATATATATTATATATATATATATATATATATATATATATATATATTCTAAATGTACCTATATGTATATATACAAACATATATATATAGGTACATGTACAATATGTACACAGGTAGTCTGTGTGCCGAAAAATCTCAGACGGCTCGTCGTTGAGTCTTACCACTTACGAAGGCTATGAAAGAGAATCAAACTCGCCGATAAAAAATTTATCTACTGCGCTCCTTTTGAACCGTTTCATATAGTATGTATGTATTTACTCACGAACACACACATATTTTGAAGGTATTCAGTTTAATCCGCTCGAATCATTCCGATAAAAACTACTTTCTTTTTTTCTACTTTTCTGTTTTTTCTTTCTTTTCTGGCTTCTTTCTCTTTTTTCTTCTTTTTTTTTTACATTTGTCGCGATTATCTCGATTTTCTGTGAACATTTATCACGGTGCAATAGAAGTCGAAGTTTTTCATCATCAATTTGAGGGGAGAACTTACGAGTAAAGTGATTTATCATGTTAGGATGTTGGTACGTTTGGTGGGATTCTTTTTCTTCCTTTCTTTTTTCTTTCTTTTTACTTTTTCTTTTTCTTTTTTTTTTTGTCGATTTGAGGCACATCTCTTTAGAGAGGAAAAAGGCTTTTCGACACATATATATGAGGCACATATACGCACACACAATAAATCATCTTCTCTTCTATCATCGGGTCGTTCATGCAGCAGCGTTACGAATCGATCCGATTCTGAATTGAAATCGATCTTCCTACCTCTCGTACGATTGAATTTCAGGCTTACCGAGGCGCACAGAAATGCCATAAGGGCGATCAGAAAGATCAAATATTTCGTCGCCCGACGAAAATTTCAGCAAGCGCGAAAGCCGTACGACGTGCGAGATGTCATCGAGCAATACAGTCAAGGTCATCTCAACATGATGGTGCGAATCAAGGTGAGACTTATCTTTCTTTCTCTTTATTTATCTATCTTTCTCTCTCGCGAATATTTCTTTCTTTCTCTTTTTTTTTCTTTTTGTTTTTTTCTTCTTCCCTTTTCTATCCCTCGCTATTTGTCAGAGACGCAGCTTGGAGCTCTCCTCGTGGTTTTTTAGGAAACCTTACGGAAGTGAAACGTTTTAAAGAGGATACTTCGTTGCAGGACGATTAAAGAATGGAAAGCTGCGTGTTTTGACATTTAAAAAATTAAATTATTTGTCGCGAATGAATATATCGATTATATTTCACGCGTCTTTTGTTTTCTTTCTTTTTCTTTTTTCTTTTTTCTTTTTTCTTTTTTTTTCCTGTTTCTTTTTTTTCTTTCTAATTCAAATACATTCATTAGAAGACGGTCCGTATGATGAACCGATAAATTTCAATTTTTTACTATGCTTAACATTAAACTTTTCTTTTTTCTTGTTTAACTCACGAAGATGATTCAGGAATTGAGAATAATATTACATTATTATATAGTACATAATAAAAGTATACATAATATGTAATAAAGTATATAACATAATAATATAATATTATATTATATACTCTAATTTATTAATTTGCAAATTTTACAAATTCTTCGGGTAAATAAATATTTTCATACCGCGTTCTCGAGTTAATAAAAAAGGAAATTGACAAGAAATCGCTAAATAAAAAACGGCGCATCTTCACCGAGCAAATTTTATCACTTCTTCTTCAAATAAATCACTGGGATGATGAATTCCCTCTTTCTCTCTTTCTGTCTCTCTCCTTCTCTTTCTTTCTCCCTTTCTCTCTCTTTTTCTCTTTCTTTCTGTTTCACTCTTACCTGATTAAAGTCTATGCATAAAAATGGAAAGAAAGTAGCGCTTGTGCCGAAAGATAAAGCGGCGTCAATCACGTCGGCTGCTCTTATCGAACAGGACGACCTTTTCCTTCTTGAACAGAATAGAGTAAAGGAGGAAGAAGAAGAAGACGAAGAAGACGAAGTTTCGATAGACGTCGCGAGCGAGAACGAGGAGGCTTTATTGTGTATCAAGAAAATCGATAATATCCTTAAGCCCTTATACCGAGTTACATAGAGCATTCGGGTACAAGCAAATCCCACCGTTATACATGATGGTATTACACGAAGAGCTTTCACTCGTAATACGTTGTATTATTTCCATTTAATCGAGACAGACGAAGAAAAGATAAAGAGCCTAATATTTATTATTGCAATGATTACTGTCTTATAATTTCAAACGTTAATTATTTTATAAATAGTCGTCTCGTGGCGAGGCGTGATTTATTGAACGTAATAAGAAAAGAAAGCGGAATAAATAAGATGAAAAAAAAACTCGAAAGAAAAAACGAAGATGAAGAAGAAGAAAACGACCATTTTTCTTCTTCCTTACCTTTATTTAAATTCGAGACATTTCAAATTTGTTCCGGATTCGATTTGTTCAATCTAAACTCAGGAACGATAAATCGAACTCGACGGCGAGAACACGAAGCGTTCCGACGTGTTCGATTTTCAATCGTGCCAGTACCGACAAGCGTTAGAAATGAAATGGCCAGCTCGTTGACGTTCCTAAAGAAGTAAAATTTACCGTGCACTCAATATAGATTGTTCCTATTGTTTGCTTTTGATGCGATATAAAAAGAAAGATTGACACGTAGCAGCGAGAATGATAAAGAGAAAGACATTAATTATTTTTTACAGAAATATATAAAACTATAATATGAAAAGAAAGCAACAAAAAAATATCCATTGTAACGAACAAAACAAATAATAAATAAGTAGTAAATAAAAATACAAGAAAACGATTCGATCGGATTAGTAGCAGTAAAAATAGGACATTAAAATAGGAAAAAAGAAAAAAAATAAAATAGATAAAAGGAAAATTAAATATAGTAATAGAAGGAAAATATGTAAGAAATATAACATAGGTATATTATAACGCAGACGTTAGAGGTAAATATAATAATATTATTTAGAATTAACGAACTATCTAACGGATGAAGTTTCAGAAATAAACTTTAGAGAAAAAAATTTAATGATAAAATATTATATGAGTGTATGTAAAGAGAAAACTCTATTAATACTTTTTTCTTTGTTTTTTTTTGTTATATTTTTTTACATTAAGGTGTGTGTGTGTGTGTGTGTAAATGTAATTTTTTTCTTAACGCATATTTATTTAAAAATACGAGATTCTTTAAAAATACGAGAAAGAGAGAGAGAGAGAGAGAAATAGAGGTAGAAATAGAGGAAGAAAAATAGAATAGAGAGAAATACAGACAGAGAGAAAAAGAAAGAAAGAGGAAGAGAAAGAAAGAGATAGATAGATAGATAGAGAGAGAGAGAGAGAGAGAGAGAGAGAGAGAGAGAGAGAGAGAGAGAGAGAGAGCATTCAAACCCGTCTACCATTGTTCACAGGAGTTACAGAGGAGATTGGATCAGACCCTGGGTAAGCCAGGCAGCTACCTGGCAGGCATCGACCGGGCTGGCAACGTGAAACCCATGACGATCGGCGCGCGCCTTTATCGAGTCGAGCAGCAGGTGAATTATAAAAATTTCCTTCTTTCCTTCCTTCCTTCCTTTTTTCTGTCCTTCTTTCCTTCCATCTTCCTTTCTTTTTTTTCATTTTTTCTTTTTTATTCTTTTCCCCAATTCTATTATCGTTTTCTTTTCATTCATTTATTATTTTCTTTATTTATTCAATTTCTCTTACTCTTACGAGTTATGAGTAATGAGTATTCATCCAGGCTTTTGGATATACCAAAAGAGAAGTTAGAGGGAGAGAGAGAGAGAGAGAATGATGTACGTCCATCCATCTTGATTCCAACAATTTCCCAGTAGAATTCTCGAAGGTCCTCGTTAATGTTCTCCCCTACCATGACGAAAGTTACACGCCCGTAGAAGCTTTCCGTTAATTACGACGCCAATCCTTTCCAACGTTTCGTCCCTCTTCCACTTCATTTTCGATCCCCTCCAAAAAGTCGTTGGTTCGTTGGTTCGTTCGGTTGTTCATTCGTCCTTTGTGAGAACTTTTAATCGAGCAAGGACAATGCTCGACACGTAGGAACGATCCACCTCTCTTAGTATTATATCTACATTCTTCTCTTCTCTATTAATTATTCAGATTCTTTCTGAACGAGCTAATACTTTTGGGACATATCTATCTTAAAATCAATCTTAATAATTTATACTTCATATATATACATACATACATACGTACATATATATATATATATATATATATATATATATATATATATTTAATCCTTAGGTAGTACCATAAAGTCAAGAATAATAAATTCGTATCATTTTAAGATCTTTTTGGACGTGAAAAGTCACATTAATTTCAACTAAGTCCTGATTTTATAACTTCAAATAAAAATAAAAATAGAAATAATAATAATAATAATAATAATAACAAATATTCTTTCCAAAATTGAGTTTTCAAGGTGCTTTTGATATCGTCTAATATTTAATCTAATATTTTAATTTATATTATAGCCGAAACAAATGTAAACATTCTCAAAAAGTTCTAA